>NC_056743.1:267525708-267563208 GCF_019279795.1 Protopterus annectens
TACTTTCCTATCCTGCTGTGGCACTTCATTGTTGGATATCCACTGCCAGCATAAGCGTGGGTGGTGGCATTGTTCTGTTTGAAATCCCTATGGCAGACCTGGGGTAGGGTTACCACCTGTCCCACTTTGCAAGGGACAGTCCCTCTTTGGGCAGTTGTGTCCTTACAAAACATATTACAAATGGCAAATGTCCTGAGATTGTGGGACATAATTATGTCCCATTTTTTATGTAAGAGTTGCATAACATAGTTATTTATGTTTGTAAATTCCTAAATGTTACAAGACACACAATAAGCAACTAAACTGCTACAAGACTACGATTTTATTTAGGCAAAAGAGTAAAGTTCTACCCTTTGTACTGACCATGGGTATGTGTCCACCTGTAACATCCGATGTGTGTCCCGAAAATGTCCCACTTTGGCCATTTGAAAAGGTGGCAAGCCTAACCTGGGGCTATCCCGGGTGTGTACATGTTGTCCCACTGCTGTGCACACGTTGTCCACAGTCGTTGGTATGCTGCGCGGCTTAGCATTACATAACCAACTTTCACCACTCTCTGCCTGATGGACAGGTATCTTTACCTACACACACCGTTCACATACTGTACAGATTCGCTATACGTGATCATGCGTTACACAACAGTACATCTCCTGGGTTCGGCATACCTTTCCGCCTTTGGTTCTGTATTCGCCAGTACTTGCTTGCTACTCCTTTGTATTCGCTATTTGTTCGGTATGAACATACGGTTTGAATATCCAGGGAGTCTTCCTTATATTCGCTGTCACCTGAGGCATGTGGGTTCATCACGCCAATAGCTGTTCCTTGGTGTGTACTTATGCGCATATCACCGTGATCCTCCATTCAGACGCTACGGCCGGCACTAGGCCAAGGTTCATTCCTTGAGTGGCCGATGGTTATTTGCAATACCTTCGAGGATGGTATGTATTGTATCATGTTTGTGTGACTGCATCCGCTATGTGTGGTGTCAGGTACATTTCGCTGTGGTGTTAGCCGTGGATTGTGTGTGTTGGGTATGGTATTCTGTTCGACATGTGGGTCTCCGTGTCCTGGCGGCGTCTGTCGATGGCGTTGTGCATTCAGATGTGTAACATAGCTGTTATATTCGTGTACACAACGGATGCAAGGATGCATCAGCTGCTGCTAGTGTTTCCCACGCGGCTTGTTGTGGGTATGCCGCTGTCCTTGACTGCCTGTATGTTTTTACTACGGTTTTAGCTGTTATCCCTTTGATATGTGCGATGGGGTATATCTGCGGATGTGGGTGACGGGTACGGGGTGTGGGTCTTGCATTTATACATACAAGATATGCTTGTGTGTGTGCTCCATCCCTGCTTGGGGAGCTGCACGTTACCTGTCTGTTGTTCTGGGAATGTTTGTTTTGTTGATGTCGTGTGGTGTCAGTATCGCCTGCATGTGTGCTTCCTGCACGTATTCCTCCTTCACATCGGTTATATATCTGCAGATGTTCGTCCGTGCCTACTATCCATTGGCATTTTGTCACTGATAGTTACGGTGATTGTGGTCCTATACTTGGGACGGCCTGTATGCTACCGGTAGCCTCCTATTCGTGTGCCGCTTACTTAACGGTCGTGGAACACACAGCGGTATTTACGGACCGTAAGTGTTCACGATCGGTGCCGGGTTAGCACAGTCGTATTTTCGCCGCATGCCTGATGCTGTGTAACGCTGTCGACGCCTCGTGTTGAGTCTACCTTATGGACGCCATACATACGGTCATGGTTTGTACATGCCCTTTGCATCTCCTGTTGGCTATGGCCCTGTGGTACATTCTGGGACATTTCCGCTTTGCATCGCTTTACGCCGCCACGTGCATAGCCACTGAGGAGATGTCAGTACTACTTTGTGGGTACTGCTGTACATACGCCTATAGTTCCTGTACTGTATGCCCACGCATGTTATTACACCGCCTGTGACATGTCATCTACATACACATTTTACAGTGGCACACACATTACACACACACAGCGGAACACACGACAACCTCACCTCACACATACACATATTGCCATGGCTCTCAACCTTCTATTTCCAAAATGAGGAACACACACATTAGTAATGTGGAACAAATGGGCATAATGTGGAACACATAGTAATGGCATAGTAACAACTTCAGCTAAGTAGGTCATAGGATGATTAGAATATGCTGATTTACTTACAGTGAAGAACCTTTAATGAATTACTATGATTCATTTCTATTTACCAGGATGTCATTTAAATACATTCCTAACAATGGATGTTTGACAGACATTTTCAATGTGGAACTTTGTGGAACTGCGAGGGACATGAACTGTTTTACACCCCAAATGAGGTAATGCCTCATAATGACGTACACTTCACTGGTATGTTTGCCGCCGCACCGACGGTTGAACACAATACCTACGTTCGGCGCACGCTGGCGGCGGCGTATCTCCGCACTCATATCCTATGGATATGACACGACATATCCCGTTACTGTACCGTGGAGTGGTGATCATCCCGACACGCGGATATGTATTGATGCAGGTTGACATTTCCATGGCTGGCGTTACCTGCTCTGCCCACCCTCCCGGATGATCGGGTTGTCGGTCACTATGTTTACTATGTGGAGATTTCGCCTTACTTATCTGTGAACTTGCATCCCTGGGTTCCATATTACCCTGTTGTACTTTATATCTGTGTATGCATATATATTTCTACATGTGTACTGATATCTATTTCCGTATCTGTGTATGCACATAAGTACATATGTGGTCGACTTGCGGCGATAGTGGCAGCATACGGCTACGCCGTGTGCTGTAGAACCGGCGTGCGGTGAGGTGTTGGCATTCCATGCTCTGCTGGCTATTGGGTGTGCAGTGTTTGGGCGGTGCCTTTGTTGGAGTCACACATAGGTCCGGCCATACGGTACACATTACGGGCAGACATGTTTGTGTGGCGTCCATTTCACTGTGTGTGCAGGTAAGGAGGTGTCAGTCCATGGGGCCTACACTGTCAAAGTATGTGCTATGCGTTCCCTCTTTGCCAGGGCATAGGCATATTGGGTACGCCTCCGTCTACCTACTGGGGCTGGCACAGTGTGTTCATGGTGCTGAACGCCCTGTGCTTGCCTTGGCAGTTGTGGCGGGCTTGGTGGCCCTACACCATTATGTCCCTGCAGCAGCTGTTTCCGCAGAATCATATTGTGTAGCATACAACATACTATGAATATGTGGGCACATGTGCCTGGAGAGTACTGCAAGGCTCCACCGGATGTATCCAAGCACCGGAACCGTGATTTCAAAATCCCAAACACACGCTCTATGATTATTCTGGTTTGTGCGTGTGCCTCATTATGGCGTTCTTGCATGTGTGTGTGTGCATTTCTGATGGGTGTCATCAGCCACGGCTCCAGTGCATAGCCAGCATCCCCCACAAGGTGACCTTGTGTGATGTCCCCCTGGCGAATACCTGATACAGCTGTGAGGCATGCCAGATATGGGAGTCGTGGAAGCTTCCAGGGCTGCCAGCACACACATCCATGATAATGCCCTGCGCATTGCACACGACCTGGCAATTGATGGAGGGGTATCCCTTGCCATTTATGTAGCGTGTACCCTGCTCCCCGGGCGGTGACTTGATTTCTATGTGCGTACAGTCGATCGCACCCAGTACCTCCGGGTATTGTGCCACACGGTGGAAGCGGCGCATATTGCTAGCCAACACCTCCTGAGATCTGAGGAAGTTTATATACTCATGGGCATGTCGTAACATGGCATCCAGGAACTGGTGTAGTACCCTAGATGCTGATGCCTGTGAGATACCCATTATATCCCCGGTTGGCCTTTGAAAGGTACCTGTAGCCAGTATTCGCAAGCTCACACATACCTTTGTGTCCACTGGGATGGGCTCCCCTCTGTTGACTCTTGTTCTCAAGCGTGGCCGGCACAGCTCCACTATTTGCTGTAACGTGTCCCTGTCCACCCTGTAGCGCTCTACTATCTCCAGGTCTTGCAGCCCCTGGTATGTCACCCTTGGTCTGAACACTCTCCTTCTCCTGTGAGGCCTACGGTAGTTGTCGGCACCGCCCTCCACAACTCCGTCTGTCTCTGCCACATACCTATGCATCACGGCCACGGCGGCACCCACCATATACATATTAAAAGTTCCCCGTGTGTTTACACCCTACGGTGCGGCGTTTGGGAAATCGCTGTGTGTTGTGTGCATTCACACTTTATACTGTTGTGCTGTATACCCGGTGATGTCATTGGGTGTGTCTGTGCCGTATCCATGGATTATTTTCGGTGTTTTCCGTTGCAACTGCAACGGTATTGCCTTTAGTGTTGCATTACAGTTGCCTGCATTGGCTTAGCTTTGCATCTTACATTACTGCATCCTGCAGGCACATGGCATATGATGCATTTTATCTGCAGCCGCAGTTATGCTACCTCTGTACTTGGCTGTGCTATTTCGGTTCTTTGTTCTTTGCATTTCTACTACATCCCCTACTATCTTTGCATTCATATGCCTCCCCTTTCCCGTTATGCAGGAGTCTGCATACAGAGTTGTCGGCTGCCGCCGTTTGCCCTTCCTGGATTAATTGGTGTTGATTGCTCATTACGGCTCCAATTACACTGCTTCCGCATTTCCTCATATTCTCCGCATTACCTTCCTATATCCGTGGCTGTTGACGGGAGGCCACATGACTGTGTTGGGGAACATAGTCATCCTCGTGCACATGCATCTGTGCGCGCATTATGTACTCTCAGCGCATCTATTTCCTCACACGCCGGTCCTGCTGCTGTGATGTACATTGTACAGCCCAGGTTTGCTGGCCTCCAATATGCTTCCTCCTACTGTGGCACACCCCTCTGCGATTGACATGTATCTCGTGTAGGCCACTCCTCGGTGTAGTACCGCCGCTTGCTCCATCCTTACACCGGCGCCAGCTTTGCGATTCACTATTATCTGCCTCATTTGCATGGCATTGACTGTTAATACATGGTTACGGCGCCGAACACTGCCACCACTCCTTGACAACCCTTGCGCTGGGGTTGGGCTTTCCATACATACTATGGTGTGTGGTGGCTGTACAGCTGATGTGTATTATACAGCTCTTTTAGGACATTGTCATATTATTTCATTGCTTTGCACCTTCTGTACACATATCCGGGGTTCTGCTGTGGTTTCTACGCATACGACATTTTGTCATTATTTACAGTTTGTGCATGTTTTCTTTGGACATTCTCGGTGCCTTTCCTTGGCATATTGCACCTGTATGATACCTGACGCTGACAGCCTTCCGTTACTCCTTGGTCATGTTTGGGTAAATGTAAACCGCTTTTTTCGTTTACATTGCCGTGCCCTTACGCTACGCATGCCCCACTTCGTGAATCGCTATTTGCCTTCATTTGCATGGTGCAATACCGCACACAGTGTGATTAGCATACCTACGCCAGGGGCGGCGCAGGTCCGGCGCACGCCGGTAGTGCACGTGGGATTGCTTCATACCTGAATCGCTCGGTGGCCATATTTGGCTTTATAACGCCGACGCTATGCTGGCGCCTGGTGCAAGGTTCATGAATCCCGGGGCTTATGTAATTAGGCTCGATAATAAAATGGGAAAAAAAACTCATTGCACATAAAAATAAACCAAACTCTCAAAATACCAAAATGTCCTTGCTAAACAATGAACACTGGTCCGTGATTAAGTCAACCAAAGCAAGATAAAAGGTACAAATAGCCAGGCAGATGAAGGATAACCACAAAGCCATCTTTAATTATGTTATAAAGTATGCAAAACAGTGCCCAGCACTGTACAGAGGTGATAATAAATGATGTAACATACTTGGACACAGAGTTCACGTCCAATCCACCAGCAGACAAATTTAGTTCAAACTTCACTCTATTCTTCTGTATTCCAGTGTTGTTGGATCACTTGCCCACAACCTACACCTTCCTTCAGTTCCTCCAAGAACAAGCTGACAAGGCACTATCTAAGGCCAAAAACATATCTGTAGGGTCAGATAACATACTAGCATGGTTACTGGCGAGCAGAAAACATGGCTTGTCTGATTTTCTACAGAAGCAGTGTTAGTCTACAAACAAGCTTCATGATGGATGAAAGGAGGACAGCAACAGTCTTCCCTTTGAACAAAGTTGCACTTAAATGAATCCAGGTAATTACAGATCCAGAAGCCTGAACAGTCTCTTTTGTAAGGCTATGAAGCTGGTAACTATGGAATTAATATATAACCTACATACAATTGGAAAAGGTTTTCTAGGTGGTGCCTAACTGATATCAGAGGGCTTGGTATGGTGTCTACTCCACTGTACAGTTTTTATAGACTCTTGACCTAAAAAGGAATAATATGGGAAAATGTGGCTTTGGTCTGAACAGAGACAAGAAGCTGGAGCTGCATATTAGAACAGCCTGTCAAATAGTAATGTGCACATACATGTACGTATATAGATACATACAGATATCTCAAGCAATGGCATTAATGCCCTTCTGGCCTGCCAATGTTCCAAAACAGTTGCTCCCATAATAAGTATCCAGGTTGTTCTTAAAAATATCTAAATGAGTGCTTGCTTTAATGCAAATTCCGTAGTATTTTCCATGCATTCGCTCCTCTGTCAGAGAACCAATTAGATGAATTCTCATTCCTGTAGAATCTTTTAAGTTGGTTGTTTGATTCTCTACTACTTTGTGATAACTCGAAACATTCCCAGAGGTATTGGTATCTAAATGCCCTGTACACCTGAATAAGATTTCCTTGTAATATCTATATGAAACAGTGTACAAGTTCAGCTATTTTAGTCTTTCAGAATAATTTAAATTTTTGCAGTCATGGATGTTCTTGGTATATTTCTGCTGTACTCTTAACAGTTTACATATGTTTGTTTTCTGATAAGGTTTCCATATTTGAATTCCATGCTTGAGTTTAGGTCTGATGTAACTAACAAACAATGACTTCATTATTTCTGATTTCCTAGACTTTATAAATCTTTTTATACAATCTATAGTTCTATAACTATCATTAACCAGTTGGTTGCTATGATTAGAAAAACTCAAAGCTGGATTTGTCCATGTACCCTGGTCTTTAAACTAATCTACAGTTTCAAACACTGTGTGCTATATTAAATATATAAATAAATTCCCACCCACCCCCACTGCTTCTACATTTAAACACCCTGACCACTCCCCCATCCATACAACCAACCACATGATAGAACTCTTAAAGGTATACAACCATACTCCTTAACAAAGTACTTATTCAGCACTCTTCCTGTACAATAACCTGTATGTAACACTCCAGTACGGCATCTACCTCACCACTGCTCAAGTTCCTACTATTATTCTCACTCCTAATTATCCTATCCATACCTTATCTTTTTACACTCTATGAACACCTTAACTGCCTAGGATTTCAATACCCCATAAGACAAACCTCCACACCCACACTTGTAGTCTCTCATAACCATAAAAACATACCCAGCACATCAAACTACCTACCAGCTAAATATAGAGTGACTCACATTAAATGTCATAACTCAAGAGATAGGAAACTTCAGAACCTAATATTTAAACTTCTAAAATCTGTACTGAGACTACAAGTTCACTCCTTAATAGATGGTGATATCCACCCAAATCCAGGCCCAAACTCTGTTACAACTATAGAGCCCCACATTACAGCCCCTACTAACTTACAGTTGCTTATTAGACCCTCTAATTCACTCCTAATAGCCCATCTTAATATTCGGAGCATAAACAATAAGGTTGCCCACCTACATGCTCTCATGGATGTACATTCACTTGACATCCTATGTCTCACTGAAACATGGCTCAAGACAAGAGCACCAGACAATGAAGGTAATACCACCCAGATGTAATATCTTGAGACTAGACCGTAAAGCTAAAAAGGGTGGAGGAGTAGCTATTCTTTATAAATCTGGTTTACAGGTGACCTCCATAGACTAATCTACCCCTAGCCAGTAATGCAGAAATCCTTATTTCCAAGATTCAGCTTAATAAATGTAAATCTATCTATATCTGCATTTATCCCCCAGGCAAATAACACTAATACCCAGAGGATATCCTTAGTTGGCTTTCCACAAACTACCCACAAGAAACCATATTACTCAGTGACTTTAATATCAATTGGAAGAGTTGTACCACAGAACAGCCTTTTACCCATATAAACCTTTACGGTTTTACTCAAACCATTACATCCCCCACAAGGACCAATAAAGTTAATAACAAGGAAAGCACCCTTGATTGGATCCTCAAATAATCATCACCAAAATGACATAGCAGGAACCCTCCCCGAAGACATAAGTGACCATTCTCTTATCTTCTTAATTAGAAATGAGTGACATTCCAAACCCAACCACATATAGGACAATAAGATTCAACAAAGATTTCAACCCTGACACCTTTCAAAAATAACTTAAAAGTATGTGATTGGTCTCCCGTGAAACAACTACCATTAGAAGAAGCAGTTATATACTTCACTTCTAAATTAACTATTCTTGACCACCGTGCACCAACCCATACAATTAGAGCTAGGGTTAAGCCAGCCCCATGGCTTTCTAAAGCTACTAAACAAAAAATCCTCCTTAGAAACAAAGTCTGGGCAAACTGGTGCACTACTAAAAGCCCTGCGGATCAATTAAAGTTTAGACAGTTAAGAAACGAAATGAAAAAAGCCATACAGTTGGACAAAAGTATTTTTTACTTTCAACTCCAACAAACCTACCAAAACAAACCACAAAAATTCTGGCCAGGCATCAATAAACTTCTACACCCAGGTCGATCACTCACACCCACCCCTTCAGGTTCTGATCACAGTAGTCCCAAGCAAATAGCCAACACTTTCTTCACAGAGACCATTCAGTCTCTTGCCAATCAGCTATCCCCTGACACCTCATCTTCCACTACCTCCAACTCTAATAATACACCTCAATCATTTCACTTTCAACCTGTTCCCACATCCCTTATCTGTACCCTCATTCAAAAACTTAAACCTACCACCCTCTCGGCAAACCTACATCCAGCAGAATGCCTGCAAAAAGCTGCAAAAGCCATAGCCTACCCCATATCCATCCTGATTAATAGAACCATTACTGAAAGAAACATCCCATCAGTCTGGAAAATTATACATATTATCCCCCTGCGTAAAGGTGGTAACTCCAACAAATTATCAAACTATAGACCTATAGCTATATTATCTCCACTGGCACAAATCATGGAGAAATGCATTCACAAACCACTGTTAAACGACTTATTAGCTAACTGCCAACATGGTTTTAGACCATTTCATAGCACCACCTCTACTCTTTTTTTTTTTTATCCTTCTCTGACCATATTAATAAAAATCGTAATACGGAGCTCCTATCCTCTGCCCTCTCTATTGATTTGTCGAAAGCAGTCAACATGGTAAACCACCAACTACTCATTAACTTACTCAAAAACATGTCACTTGACACATTGGCTATACAATGGTTCCAGTCCTACCTAAACAGCAGGCAACAGGCTGTATTATGGGAGAACAACTTATCTTCTAACCTCCCGATTCCCCTTGGTGTCCCTCAAGACTCCATACCAGGACCACTCTTATTTTCTATATTTATAAATGACCTACATTCTGTAATACCTCAAGCTGCCTGTATCCAATACGCAGATGATTCAGCATTAATATGCTCAGCCACCTCTCCAGCAGATCTACAGTCACTAACCCAAAACGTGTTTAATACAGTTGCGAAATGGCTTCTACACCGATGTCTTATCTTGAACCCCAAAAAAAACAAAACTTCTACTATTTACTCCCACCCGTAGATCCTCCCCAATTGATTTTACTGTTACAGCAAGTAATGGTACTATCATCTCTCCTGATCCTACTACAAAACTACTTGGAGTACTAATAGATACCAACCTTCCCTTTGATTCCCATATAAACAGTACTATAAAAACATTCAACAAAAAGTAGGTTCCCTCTATAGGATCAAACCCTTTCTGACCCCACTAGCCAGGTCCACTATTGCCCGTACCCACTTAATCTCTACCCTACATTATTCCTCCCCTATATATACTAAACTATGTAAAAGCAACTTGAACAAGCTGGCTGTCTCCTACAATAATATTGCCAGATTTGCAACTGGGTCTACCTACAGAACCCATCATTGTCACAATCTTAAACAACTAGGATGGTTAGAGTTGCCAAATCCTCTAATATTTAACCAACTAACAGTTGCCCACAAGGTCCTGTATCAACCTACTAACACACCAATACTTACAAATCGTATCACCCCCCCTATAGCAACCTAAAGACCCTACGCTCATCTAATAAACAACTTGTGCAAATAGGTAAAACTAACAGTTTGGCTGGTGACTCTCTGTTCTCGAATACTATTGGCAAAACCTGGAACTCCCTCCCCAGTGACCTAACCTCCTTTTCCTTAATCACCCTATTTAAAAGCAAACTGAAACCATACCTTAAATCACAATCGTTATGCCCCTGTGCTAACCCTGACTAACAACCTCACTTACCTATGGGTATTAATCATCTTATCTGCATGTGCTAGATACTATTCTGTTACCCAAAAAGAGTGTGTGGCTTTACAGTTAAAAAGTTTTACTTGTGATTTCATTTCTGTGACTAACTATACCTGATATGTACTAAATTTGTGAGCAAAAATCCAATGTATGGTATAAAACTGTAATGTACCTCAATTTTTGTAAAATCTCTCTTACTGTAAATAATATTGTAAATGTGGAGCTTTTCTCTCCGGGCATCTACTGAAAATGGACATGTATCCAGTTAGACTAGCCTGGTCAACAAATGTAAAATAAAATAAAATAATAAATAAATAAATATTCACCTTTCTACTTGTGTTTCCCAAATCTCGTATGCACAGTTTTTGATGAGTTTATCAGCATATTAATCTCCTGTGCCCAAATGTTCAATTTAGTCAAGTTCTTTTGCAGACATGCCCTATCTATAACACATGTAATCAGTTTACCCAAGTTCAATTCATCTGCATACAGACTTCAGAACACCTCGTATGAAAAAGATAGATCTGAATTATACAGTCTAAACAATTATGGGCCCAGGACAGAGCCCTGTGGGACACATGGGCTGTAACTTCGAATTCCACCTGTCCAATTGCTGTTTGATACTTGCTATGTTCTATTTGTAAGTCATGCAGGTATCCATATTATCAAAAGTACATCAATACTTAGTTCTAATTTATTCAGTGTTGTGCGTATGACCCTGTCAAATGCTGAAGTTAAATCTATATAAATTACATCGCAGCTTAATTTTTCATTCATAGCTTTTGTTATATTGTTGTAGAATATTATGTTATAGGTGGTAATAGATCTATTTTCAACATGTGCATGCTGATATATGGTTTCAAGTCCAAACCTATCCAATTTCTGACAGTCACTTATCCAATATTATCTTCTCCATTATTTTTCCACAACATGAAAGTAAACTTAAGAGTCTGTATGACTCGTGTTTTGTCCTACTTCCCTTTACCTTAAAGACTGGTTTAACAAGTGCATGTCTTCAGTCTTGAGGAGTCTCTCCATATTTATATGACTTGTTAAATAATAGCTGTAATGGTACTGCGTGTTCTTACTGAAGTATTCTCATGTCATTATAACTAATCCTGTCTCCTCCCTGTGCTTTGTTTGGATCCAATTTGTATAGTTCTTTTTCAATATAATCTAATTTGATCTTAGTATCTGAGGGTAGCTGGATGTCACTAGGATAATTTATCACTCGATTTGTGGAACCAAACTGCTTTAAATAAAATTGTGTAAATATACATATAATCTGTTGTCTGAGAATACATTTCAGAATCTGCACAGTTTATCAATTTATAAGTCTTTTACTCCTTCCACATCTTGTATATTTATAAAAGTGTTTCCTTTTATGTCAGGTATCTTTATGTAAATTTTCTTCAGATTTTTTGATCACGTCTCGCACTATATTTA
Source organism: Protopterus annectens (assembly GCF_019279795.1). Lineage (NCBI taxonomy): Eukaryota > Metazoa > Chordata > Ceratodontiformes > Protopteridae > Protopterus > Protopterus annectens. The sequence continues at coordinate 267,537,707 of NC_056743.1, forward strand.
ATTTGTCTGTCCAGCTTGTTTATTTCAGTTTTCAAATCTGTAGTTCTACCTTTTTTCCATTTCTTATGTTTTTTTTTATCTTACCTTAGTCAAGTATCTTGTTCTTGTGGAAATAAATACTCCTGAAGTTGTGTACCTAGATCAAGCAATCTCTTAAAAAACTTTTTCACATTCCTGCTGTTTTTCCACTGAATGCATCACTCCATTTAGTTTAACATAGTGACTGTTTTGCTTCCATATAATCTTTTATAAATCTTCTGTGGTTTGGTTTAGATTTTAGTTAGGCAGAATAATCTACCAGCAAATTAAATGTCTAGTATGTCCAGCTAACCTGGTAAGCTTTTTTACAATCTGAAGCAATTGTTGTTCCTGAACATATGTTGTGAACAATTTCCTTACTAATGTTGAATCAATATTATTCCAGACTGTTTCTAGTAAATTTAAGCCCTCCAGTCACTATTATTCTTTCTTTCTTACTGTGTTTCATGCAATAAACATAGGAATTCCTCTAGGTCATCAGCACTTGACTTAGTTGGCCTGTACACTCCAACAATTGTTATATAGTGGATATAAAAAGTTTGCACACCCCTGTTAAAATGCAAGGTTTTTATGATATAAAAAAATGAGACCACAATAAATATGGGACAACAGTGATGTTGCAAAGAACTGGACATCCCTCTAAAATTAATGAAAAGACAAGACGAAAACTGGTCAAGGAGGCTGCCAAAAGACCTACAGTAACACTGAAGGAGCTGCAGAAATTTCTGGCAAGTACTGGTTGTGTACTACCTGTGACAACAATCTCCTGTATTCTCCATATGTCTGGCCTATGCAGTAGGGTTGCAAGATGGAAGACTTTCTTACACAGAAAAACATCCAGGCCCAGCTAAAATTTACAAAACAATATATCAAGGCTCCCAAAAGCATGTGGGAAAATGTGTTATGGTCTGAGACCAGGGTTGAACTTTTTGGCCACAATTCCAAAAGGTACATTTGGTGCAAAAACAACACTTTGCATCACCAAAAGAACACCATACCCATGGTGAAGCATGGTGGTGGCAGCATCATGCTTTGGGGTTGCTTTTCTTCAGCTGGAACTGTGGCTTTAGTCAAGGTGGAAGGAATTATGAACAGTTCCAAATACCAGTCACTTTTGGCCCAAAACCATTAGGTGTCTGCTAGAAAGCTGAAGATGAAGAGGAATTTCCCCTTTCAACATGACAATGACCCCAAGCATACAGCCAAATCAACAAAAGAATGGATTCACCAGAAGAAAATTTAAGTTTTGGAATGGCCCAGCCAGAGCCCAGACCAAAATCCAATAGTAAATCTGTTGGGTGACCTGATGAAGGCTGTGCATAAGAGATGCCCTTGCAATCTGACAGATTTGGAGTGCTTTTGTAAGGAAGAGTGGGCAAATATTGCCAAGTCAAGATGTGCCATGCTGATAGACTCCTACCCAAGAAAACTGAATGCTGTAATTAAATCAAAAGGCGCTTCAACAAAGTATTAGTTTAAGGGTGTGCACACACAACAAAGTATTAGTTTAAGGGTGTGCATACTTATGCAACCAGCGTATTGTACATTCTTTATTTTTTTTATATTTTTCCCCTAACAGATTTGTTTTTCAATTGAATTGTACAGGTTATAGGTCACATTAAAGGTGGGAAAAGTTTTGAAATGATTTATTGTGGTCTCATTTTTTATATCACAAAACACTGGCATTTTAACAGGGGTGTGTAAGCTTTTTATGTCCACTGTATGTTCCGGGGTTGTCTAATATCGTCACAGTTACACAATCAATAGTATTGGTGTTACTGAACATGCAGTAATCACATGTCTCATAACTATCTTTAATCCGTATCATAATGCCGCCCTGTTTTTTTTTTTGTTAGAATGTCTAGTACAGTAAGACATTTATACCCTGACAGAACTGTTTACACTCGTTCTTTAACCATGTTTCACAGACAATAACAACACCAATCTTGTGGGAAATTAGCAAATTTCAATAAAAAAAAAAACGTTATTATTAATGCTCCTAGCATTAACAACCACCAGAGATGCATCAAAAGTTGCTATCTGTGAACTGTTAAATTTTCAACCTGGCAAAAATTCTGCTTTGTGTTTGTCAAATATTGCAAAATATCTGCTGCAAAAATTCTCTTACCTGATGATCTTGAGTGGATGGCATCCTGTCTGAACTCATGTGTACCCAAAATTAGGCTCTGATGCTCTATGCATTTCCATTTCTTAAAACAGGACATTTTTTTCTTGTAGGTATTTACCCCAAAAATATTTTCATTCATGGTGACCTGACTCTGTTTTTTGTATATGATTTGTGAAAAATGTCATAACAGCTGTACAAGCTATGCTGTCTAAGAGGACAGTAAGCTCCCTAACAGTCAGTCTCCTTGCGGATGAGATAGTTTGTAGCGACATGAAAAAACGGATCCGTAATTCATTACATTAAGGCATTCTAATGCCAGTCTCATATCATCTGTTTTTGATCATGGCAAGCTTAACACTGTTCAGTGATCATTATCTTCTCTGCTCAGTTCCTGTAATAATTGAATCTCTAATTACAAGAATAACTTTTTGGACCAGATGGGTAGAATCTTCGACTTCTAATACAGTAATATCTGCTCTATCAGTTGTTACAAAGGAATGATCTGCATCATCGTTAAGTCTTATTAGTCCTACTGTTTTCATTGCGTATTACATTTGCAACCATACAGTTGTCATCCAGCTGGCATTGCACAGCCACAGCTTTTGCCATTTTGTCAACGTTGGTCTTTGTCCTCTTTTTTTTTTTCCCTTAGTTGTGTTCTTCAGTCCATCCACATTTAATTTTGATTTCTTCTTTTCGCCCCCCTCACCTATTTTTTTTTTACTTTCTCTTATGGAAAAATGATGACTCTTTCTGTAGATTCAATGTTTCTGATAGAAAAATATTCCCTGTAATGTGTGTGTTACATAGCAAAAAAAGACACTGGTTTGTTCTGCATTTTTTTTGCTTTACAGACAGTTTGCAGTTTCTTTTCCTTCCTTATTTGTTGTGTGATTCTTCCTGTCGTTTTATTTTCTTCTATCTACTCTGAATTTTCAGATTGTTGAATATTTGTATCCAGACTTCTAAAGTTGTCAGTAGTATTGTCTTGCTCAGTAGGGGCTGAGTGATCATTACAGTCAATAGGCATTCGTTGCCTAACATTATTTATCTCGTCAGTCCAGTCATTACTGTATGTAACAAACTGTGCCAATTTCAAAAGTGCAGTCATCATCCAGTAAGTCTAGATTTACTACTCATAATGGTAAGCAAATCATTCAACTTTTGACATGAGCACAGATCACCAGTGTTATCAGGTGTCAGCAATTAGTACATTGTACAGTACGCTTGTGCTTTTGCAAATATTAATGGCATACTCATTTATGGAATCCATATTCAGCTGCAAATGAATAAAGAATTGTAAAAGAAAAGAATAATCAAAATTGGTCACCACAGAATTCGAAGATAACTTAAATCATCTTCTGTGAGAAAAATCATACAAGCAATATACAGCTAAATATTAAAGTATAGTAAAGTTGTTGCTCTGACCTTAAAAGCTGTGAAAGTTACAGAAAAGCTGGAATTCCTATACATTGCAGACAAATGCACGCAGTAGCTTCTGCTCACTGTTGCTTGCAGTTGCATTTGTTTTTAAAAGTAAAGATCAGTAAATCAGAAACCAAGACATGATTCTTTAGATAAGCTCTGGGTTATCTATGTAAATTTATAGCTGACTAGGCCTCTTGGGATGGCTAGAGTTTCCCTATCTAAAACATATCCCTTCATACCGCACTCCACCTCTTAGAGCAAGAAATCTGGACAGTGCCATAAATAAAAGTGAGGTAAAGGGCCAAAAATAGGGATAGTTTTAAATACTGCTCTTACAAACTTAGAAAGTTGAGAGAGTAACGGTTTTGCATCAACTTGGATTTTCGGAAGGGTATGAAGTATGAAACTGAAATGTCTGTCATTATTTTATAACTTCACTCTTTAAAGACTTGCCACTAATTTGGCAGAAAAAAACACAATTTTATGAAAAATGGACCAAAAATATGAGGCAAAATCTGGGCATTCTGCAAAAATCTGTACAGTTGAGAGGTATGCTAATCACTTTCTAACAACAAACAGTGAAAATTAAAGGTAAAACAACAAAATGTAAATCAAAGTTAATCTCGTCTACAAGCTATCCCTTCCTTCCTATGAATAGTGAAAAACAATGGAAAAATATAAATTCACATAAACTTCTCTTACCAGGCTACTGCACACTCAATCACAAACCAAGATAGGATTGTTTAGATAAGCTCAGGATATTAGTTGCAAGTTTGTAACAATTTAAAAAAAAATGTCTTATAGAATATGTAAAAGTAACAACATTTTATCAGAATTACTGCCTTATTGGCTATATCATGGAATATGAGTAGCATTGTAGGTATGGACAAGATGCAAACAGTATTGAATTATATTAAGAAGTGTAGGGTACATATAGCTATATTACAGGAGAAGCATTTAGAGTGAACTGAGCATGTGAGTTTGACAAAGGAATTATTTTAGAATGGTTATTCAGCAGAGTATCAAGGACAAAAGAAAAGGGGTAATAATATTGATTGCAAGAGGGGCTCCACTAGTGATAGAGGATGAGGAGAAAAACAAAAAGAGGGGCTCCAATAATGATAGCAGAGGGGAAGAATGACAACAAGGGTAGATTTGTGGTTGTAAGGGGTTATTGATAAGGAGGAAGGATTACACTGGCATATCTTTATATTTCACCTAAAATTAATGTTAAGCATCTTAAGAGAATTACGGGAGAGGTACTCAGCATCCGGCAGAGAATATTTATGGGTGGGGAATGAAACCTAATATGCAGTAGTTAAGCTATATCAGGGGATCTAGAAGGGAAATATAGCAAAAGAGGATATATTTCTGAAGAAATGTATGGGAATGTTTGTAATGTAATATGTGTTAAACCCAGACCAATTTTACATATTATCAAAGTTACAGTAATTGGTCTAGATTGAATAGAAATCATATTTTGCAGGAGAATGGGCATTTAACTGACAGCTTTGAAATGCATACAGTAACTAGTTTAGACCATTTGCTCACAAAAACTAAGGTAAATATGCAGGGTAATCAAGTAAAAATGAGTCAGTGGAGCTATTAAAAAGAGACGATTTAAGGAATAGGTAGTGAAAATGATTCAAGAGTTGTTAAGGAATGTACAAACTTCGTCTGACGAAATAGATGAGGAATGAGGTAAAATGAAAATGGAATTTAAAAAATGTAGTAGAGATGAGAGAAAAAGGGATGGGTTAGAGGTAATAGGAAATATTTGCATGAAGTATTAAAGGTTAAAGAATTGTAAATGAAGGGAAATCTTATGGAACAAGAAGAGAGCAATTGCAGAGCTCTGAAGTGAAAGAGGGAGTGAGTTTAGAAAGGTTGCTGAAAAGCAAGCATTTTTTGATAACAACCCCAGAGCACACAACTTTTAGCAGAGCAGCCTTAAGGCAACATAAAATAGAAGAAGATGTTGCCAAACTTAGGGAGCCTATGACTAGAAAAATAATTCCAGACCCTGTAGAGGTATTAGCAATATTTTTGAAATTCTACAAAAAATCTGTATAGAGCTGAGAAATGAGGCAACAAAGCCAAAACAGAAATGGAATATTTAAGGAAGACTTTTAAAGATGCCAAAGTTAGGGGAAGATGAAGCTCAAGAATTAATAGCTAAGATTGGAGGGGATTAGATAAAATGGTGTAATGTTAAACTGAAAGGAAAAAAGTGATAATCAATCAACAGGGAAGCCTCCAGGACAGATAGTACTCATGTGGAAGCTTGAAAGGAAAAAAGTGATAAAAGATCTGGAAAGTTATGTTTAATGATATTTTAAAAAGGATGGGGGCAGTACCTGCAGCTTGGAAGAAAGTTGTGGTGGCTTTACTTCTCAAAGGGGCAAAGACCCTTTAAAAACAATTTCATATAAACAGTTTCAATTCAATTCAAAACCATGATTATAAAGCATTTCTGTTGCCAAAACTGGCAGGTAAAGATTAATCTGGTTTTGTAGAGGGGAGGCAAACATTTGATAGCATTACCATAATGATGAAGCAGAGAGCAAGAAGAGCCTGTTATTGTTGGTACGTGTTAATCTAGAGAAGTCACTGAATAGTTAGCTGAGATGTTTTGAGTAGAGCAGTGGTAGCATTTGCATTCCCTGATAGAATACTGGAGTTAATTAGGAAGATATATAAAGAGGCAGAAGCAAGAATCAAAGTGTGAGGTTTCCTTGTCTTGAAGCCGAGTTTGAATAGAGGAGCCAGACAAGGTTGTCCTCTTTTTCCTTTGTAATTTGCTTATACTAAGAGCCACTGGCAAAGTAAATAAGGGACTCAGAAATTCAAGGGTATAACTGGTATGCCACTCAAGAAAAAATAGCATTTTTTGGAAAGTATATTCTTTTGTATATGATATCCAGAAAAGGATATTTCTGTGTTGTGGAACATTTTGAGATGGTTTGTTTTTTTAGGATAAAAAATGTTCTTCTTCTTTCGGCTTTTCCCGGTTAGGGGTCGCCACGGTGGAACTCCAGTCCACTAAGGATTGGCAGTAGATTTCTACGGTGCCGAGGTGCCAGCCTGACACCCAACCTTCAACGAAGGCACACCCCATTCACTCATGTCTTTCAAATGCCACTCGAGGAGGACATGCAGACTCCACACAGAAGGCACTCCAGCCGAGAATCGAACGGGAGAACCTCTTGCTGTGAGGCGACAACGCTACCGCTGCACCACCGTGGCTTAATGAATGAAGCTAAAACAAAGGCTATAGCAGTAAATCACATTCCCACATATGAACTGGTTCAGCAATACCCATGGTTATGGGGACATAAGATGAAGTATTTAGGTGTTTGGATTAAAAATGTATGCCATTATTGCAGCTAAAGGTATGTTGAAAGAGACTATTCGAAAGGTAATACAAAAAAAAAAATGAGAAGTTAGAACCTCTTGACTATGTATATGGATATGTGCAAGCAGTGAAAATGTTTCTAGTAGTTTTTATGTTGTTTACAGGTAAGGAGTATTTTATCAACCAGAGGAGAAACAGTTGGACCATAATTAATAAAGAACTGAAGGAATTTATTTGAGAGGGAAAGAACACAAGAATTAAGTAGGATAAGTTGTTTCGACTTGCATAACAAGGTGCTTTTGCATTACCAGATTTGAAGGGATACATTAGAGCTACTGTGTTAAGGCTTATTTATATAACGCAAACAGGAGACTGCAATTCCTAGTGGAAAGAAATAATGGTGAAATGGGTAGGATCATGCAATAAGGAGAGAGCAGAATTCTGGATGCTGACACTTGGAGACTAGTAACACCCATACAAAAAATTATGTTTGCAGAGTAGCAGAAAATCTTTTGAGAACTAAGCCAACATGGGAATGGAAGATGAATTGCAAGCAGGGGCACAGAAAATAGGCAAAAGGGAGCTGGAAGTTACTGTAGAAAATTAACAAAGGAACCAAAGTATTGGGTGCAAATAAATGGGGAGGGAAAAGTTTGAGGCCAAACATAAGTTTGGACTGCAAGTTGGAGACTGCCTTCCTACAAGGAATTGATAGAGTATAGACAAAGAGAAAATAATAGGGGAGTGTTAAATGAAAGACTGGCTGTTGCTGAGTTTTTAGATGAGTCTAGAACAGAAGTTGCTCATGCCTCTCAACTGTGCAGATTTTTGCTTCATATTTTTGGTCTGTTTCTCATAACATTTGTGGTTTTCTGGATTTTTACGGTGAATAAGAGAAGACTGAAGTCAGTATATAATCACAGGCATTTAAGTTTCAGATTTCATATCCTTCAGAAAATGCATGGTAACCTTACATGCTGTCAACTTTCTAAGTTTATAAGAATATTATTTAAAATTTGTCCCTATTTTTGGGGCTTTGTCCCCGATTATTTTTGGCTTTGTCGAGATTTTTTGTGCCCAGAGGTTGAGAGCTGCTGTAAAAAAAAAAAAAAAAAAAAAAAGAGAGAGAGATAATTATTAGGGCATAAAAATTATGCATGACAACTGTAAGACTCTAATCAGAATAGATTAGAAAAGACTGGTAAATTAGAATGGAAAGGCAATATACAAAGGAGTAATGGGAGGATATTTGTCTGCCTCCCAAGTAGGCAAAATAATCTCAAAGGTTTAGGGTTTTTGCAAGGAAGTATTTACACAGGTATTTTTACATACCAAACAGACTTCAGAATTTTTTTCCAACAGGTGGTCAGCACTTGCTTGGAGGTGCAATGGGAAAGAGAGGGATACCTGGGAATATTTTTAGAGATTCTCTACAGGGTACTTTGTAAGAAATGTTGGGGTAGCAAATTATTTTAACTAAGGAAATAATTATTTTGAGCTGGCATATTGAAACTGAAGTGTCTGTACACAGTAAGGCATTGCTAAGTTTAATGCTGTTGGTTGCCAAAAAAATATATATTTCCAGAAAATGGAAATCAAAAGCATAAGCAACTGTAGCAGACTTATTTAATGTTGTAAAAGAGATAAAATAATTGGAGGTGGGATCTTTAGAAATTGGAAGTAGAAAAACTACATAGAAGTAAATGAGATCTGTTGGAACAATACACCCTGAGTAATGTTTAGAAGGAGGAGTGATATTGCAGAGAAGGCATGACATGAGCCATCGGTGTAATGTTAAACTGAATAATTGTTAAAACAGAAATCATGTTTACATAAGTGAAAACAATCCTTGCAATGATTTTCTTTTTTTATTAAGTGAATGAGTACTTGTGTTAATTTTTTCAAGTCTTTTGGGTTTCTAATACCATGACAAGAATGACCCCCATTCCTAAGTCAATGTATGATTAAAGTTCATGAAATTAGTATTCTTTCAATCTTTGCAGGTACTGCAAAGATAACTTTTGGCTAACATCAATGTGCCCAGAATTGACTCCTCCTGCAATTCATATGGAGTTGCATGTTTTGGTAGCACATCTAAATAATACTATAAATTCTTGTTTATGAGACCCATTGCTCCTAATACTGTTGGAACTGTCTGGGTATATGTCTTCTAGATTGCCCTTGTTTCTGCCTGCAAATCCTGGTATTTTATGACTTTGTCTCTCTGTACTTAGACACTGTAATCACTGGGTGTAGCTTAGCAATTTCAATGATCAGTGCTACTTCTGTCTTCTTTTCACGGACTGCTATATCTGGTTCTCTTGCAACTATTTTTGAACTGTTGGTAATGAGTGGTCCCATTTGATATAAATTTCATCATGTTCTATAATGCTTTGTGGCTAATGCTTCTCACCTTCATCAGTATTATAATGTTTGCATAATCCCCAGTCCAACAGTCTTGCCATATTATTATACATTTCAGTGTACAGGTTCTCTGCCATTAGTGTATCACACCCAGCAACAAGATGCATGACTGTTTCCAAGTACTGTTTTACAAATCCAATGTATAAAAACAGCAGCCAGGTAACAAAACTAAGCAGTTGTACAAAAATAAAAATGAAATATATTGATAGAAACAATGCAGAGATTCAGCACAGCACCAGTAGAATTGTTTAATAAAACCAAGTAAGCGCTTTCACAATTTACAAATTGCTTCATCAGACAAATAACTAATGCAAGGACACGCACATTTAAACTAAAAACATCCAATCAAATGATACAATTCCAAAAATTCTCAGAGTACAATTAAGCATTTAAAGTGTCAACACCCTACTCAAAAATATATAGTAATTAGTGCTTCAAAGGTCTTGCACGCATTAAAGGTTTCAAAAAAACTGTATCACTGATACCAGGAGCCTTATCTGCTTTAAAATAAAGTATCCATTTTTGTTTAGATGCCTCAGTCTTATTCCTAAGATCACCCCGTCTAACACTAACATCCACAAGTTCTAGCACAAAAAAATCTAAACTCATGCTGTGGGTCAGTCTGCTGAACATGTTTCGATAAGGCACTAGTAACTTTAACTATTCCTAATATCCCTATTATGTTCAAGAATACGCTCCCTAAGGGTACAATTGGTCTTTCCAATGTAATAAGCTGCACAGCTGGTACAAAAGCTATAGTAAACTAAATTCTTAAAGGGACAAAATAATATATCTGCTCCCAACGAAGTGAATGCCTCTTGATTTTCACAGAATAAAGATAGATCAGTCCAATAAATATAACCAAAAGGCAAACACAGCAAACCTGTAAATCCATTATAAAAAAGGATAATCCAAATGTACTTTGTTTCCGTTATTAAATGCTAAGTGTTCCATTCACAAATGATATTCTGTTTGTAAAAACTGGTTTATTAGCATGCAGCAAGTACACGCTTTCACATTAGCTTCATCAGACCGTTAAAATTCAAACACATATCAATTACAAACCTTTTATATAAAACAGTGACGTATTGATGAATGAAGCAGCCTTCAATTACTCATTTAAAGGTGTATTTACAACCACCACAATAAACCGTCTTTTGTAGTTTAAAATGTAAAAAGTTTTTTCATCCTTTCACATGGATACATGTGCTACTCATACAGTACATTTAAAATGCCATTATTATTATTACTATCAATTTTGCGATATAAGTTAAAAGCTACAAAAGGTTGTGCATACTTAATAGCACATTGAATGCTCACTTAGAAGGAAATGTATAATTATAGGTTTAACTATCTAAATAAAATAGCATCATAATACAGTGAAAGCCTTTTGCAGACTACTATATACATTTGTTAGCTAACCATTGTTATATGCAGTATATACCTCATGCACTCTCCACAACTTAACTTATACTCCCATAGTAATGGTCTTGCTAATACAGATAAACAGCGTCTCTTTTTAGAGACTGCTTATACAAAAGCCAACTTAGGCGTCAGCCAACATGAGCCCGGTGCGATCCCTAGACAGGCGTACATGAGAACTACCATACATTTTTACCCAGTGCAACGCTGCCCAAACATAAACTTCTCAAGCTAGAAAAGCTCCAGATACAAAAATACAAAAATAACGTACGTAGAGACGTGTCTGTGGGAGCATGCTGTTCTTATGAAGAAATTAATTCCTTTTAACCACTTTTTTATAGAGACTAGTTCTAATAGATCCCATATTTGTCTTTTGAACCTTCACATGTAGAAAATCAATCCGCTGCAGGAATAGTGAAATGAAAACATTAAAAAATAAGTTGTAGTATGTAAATATTCAATAAACTGCAATAATACAGCTTCTGTACCACTCCATAAAAGAAATATGTCATCCACAAAGGATTTATACCAAGTAATAAATGAATTAAAATCGTTGTTAGACAACACCAAGTCATTTTCCTATTTAGCTAGTGCTAGGTTGGGATAGCTATTTGCACAAACTGTGCCCATAGCCACGCTAACCTTTTGTAGATAATCATTCCCAAACAAGATGATGTTATTCTCTAAAATAATTTCAAGTAAACTACATATACGGTTAATCTTGGCACTTATAAAGAATCCACTTTCAGTCAGAAACTCCCTGATATTCTCTATTCCCCATTCATTTGGGATAACTGTAAAAAGTGACCTTATATCCAAAGTGACAAAATAGTAGTCTTTTTCTAAAGTCCAAATGCAGAGTGTCTTTATAAAAATTTTCTAAAAAAGGTTTCGTATCTTTCAAAACTGTACCCACTTTGTCCAATATAAGATGTAAAGTTTTCTCAACATAGATAGAAATAGGTTCGGTAACCCACCCTCTGCCACAAACTGTCGGGCGCATGAGTGGGTTAACCAAACATTTGTGGACTTTTGGAAGCCCACAGATAGCTGGAATAGTAGTGTGCTCGACACTAAAATATTTAAAAAGATCTTCTGAAATAACATTTGACATCAGAAGATCTAAAATCAAAAATAAATTTCTCAACAGTAGCTTGAACTCTGGTCTTACTGACCATCAAAAATGTAACCCTATCGCTAAATAAATAATTCATACACTTAATATAAAGATCTTTATCTAATAATACAATCCCTCCCCCTTTATCAGCGGGGCAGATTTCAATAGAAGTAGCTTCTCTAAGTTCAACAAGTGCTTCACATTCTGCTGTACTCAGATTATAAAAAGTAGATTTCCGTTCATTCTCAAATACTTTCCTAATTTCATTCTCACACACTCGAATAAAAGCTTCAACAGAGGGATGTATTTTTAGGTATAAACACACTAGGTTTACTGAAACATTTCTTAAAATTCTCTGTGCTACTATTTGGAAACATTGCATACAATGTCAAGTTTTTGGCAAATGTACATCTACTAAATCTGACATCTTAGATGGCACAAAAGATAGTCCTTCATTTAAATGTGAGGTCTGTGCATCTGTGAATTCCAACGAAGAAAGATTAATAATTAAGCTGTTTGTGAACCGCTGCGGGTATTCCTGAATAACCCCCTCTGCTTTCTGCTACCTGCACATGACGAATACGTCCACTTCTCCCTCGGTTCCTTGACCTGCCATCTCTGCATATTGTGTTTATTGGTAGAGGTTCTGGTCACGGAAAATGAGGTTGACTAGGGGCACCAGGACCTCTAACAGAGCTAGAGGAAGTTGCTTGTTTCTCCGTAGGAAACCAAACCTGCCGTTGAAATGGAAGGAGATGCCGGAAGTATAGACTCCTTTTCTAAGGCAGTCTGCTCATTGGTGGAAGATTCATTCACAGATGATACTATTGGCTCATCATCCATAGCATGGAAATCATGTCTCGACCAAAAGAAAACTGCACCTTTTTTAAAATCCAGAATATCTCTCTGCAGTTCTCATTTTTACTGCCTGTAGTCTTTTCTCATAAGCTGAAACATTCTCATGTAAAGTATCTAAACTGTCCTGTACAATATCAGTTGAATAAGAAGAAATAATGTCCCATAGTAACTCTTATCTCCTCTAGTAGTGTATTCTCTTGAGGCAGAAAAAATTCAGTCAGTAGCTTAATATAATCAAAGCTCAAGCTCAGGATTCATAGTCTGCCAACAGTCATAGTCTGTTTCAACATTTCGGGAAATTTATCCCCATAGGTCGGCATTTTTAACATGCGTAGACCTCTGGGTACAACCTCATAGTGCAATTCAACATCCATATGTAGTCTCTGCCATTGCAGACATTTAAATCTATACAGTTCATTCTCTAGTTCTTTAAACTTCTTGAGAAAAGTTACCCTTGAGCTATACAAAAGACTACTATTTTGTCACTTTGGAGATGGGGCCATTTTTTTACAGTTATCCTGAATGCATGGGGAATACAGGATATCAGGGAGTTTCTGACTGAAGGTGGATTCTTAAGTGACAAGATTAACCTTATATGTAGTTTAGTTGAAATTATTTTAGAGAACAACATCTTGTTTGGGAATGATTATCTACAAAAGGTTGGCTTGGCTATGGGCACAGCTTGTGCAAATAGCTACGCCAACCTAGTGCTAGCTAAATGACTTGATGATGTCTACTGATTTCTATTAATTTATTACTTGGTATAAACGTTTTGTGGATGACATATTTCTTTTATGGAGTGGTACAGAAGCTGTATTATTGCAGTTTATTGAATATTTACATACTACAACTTCTTTTTTAAAGTTTTCATTTCGCTGTTCTCTGCAGCAGACTGATTTTCTAGATGTGAAGGTTCAAAAGACATATATGGGATCTATTAGAACTAGTCTCTATAAAAAAGAGGTTAAAAGGAATTCATTCCTACATAAGAACAACATGCACCCCCAGACACATCTCTAAGAATGTCTTGAAAGGGCAATTTCTCAGGATTATGAGATTACATAGTGATAAGCAGCAGATACGAGCTGCATTTGATAATCTTAAACATGATTTTATGAATAGGGGCTACAGTGAACATGAGATTGATTTTTGCACGAACTCAGTTATGAGAGAAAGAGAGAATAAGGGCAAGCCATATTTCTCGGAAGCTCTACCTTTATTTTCACCCACTAATGAACTACAGGCTAAGAAATGTATTAGATTTCCTTTGACTTTTTCCAGTGATGTTAATCTGTTTTGCAATATTATTAAAAAGAATTGGAACATTCTATATGCTTGTGAAGATCTGAAAGATAGTGGTAATTGAGAAACCTAGTTTCTCTTTTAAGAATAATATATCACTTAAAAATCAACTTCTCAAAGGTTTGAACCTATTCTTGTAGACATTGTAATGCTTGTAAATATATTCATACTGGCACACAATTTATACATCCTACACCCAATTATCACATTGAATTTTCTTTTTATGCTGATTGTGCCTTTAAGAATTTAGTTTATTATAGCTTTTGTACCAGCTGTGCAGCTTATTACATTGGTAAGACCAATTGTACTCTTAGGGGGCGTATTCTTGAACATAGTAGAGATATTAGGAATAGTTAAAGTTACTAGTGCCTTATCGAAACATGTTCAGCAGACTGACCCACAGCATGAGTTTAGATTTTTTTGTGCTAGAACTTGTGGGTGTTGGTGTTAGAGGGGGTGATCTTAGGAATAAGACTGAGGCATCTAAACAAAAATGGATACTTTATTTTAAAGCAGATAAGGCTCCTGGTATCAATGATACAGTTTCCTTGAAACCTTTTCTGCATGCATGACCTTTGAAGCACTAATTACTATATATTTTTGAGTAGGGTGTTGACATTTTAAATGCTTAATTGTACTCTGAGAATTTTTGGAATTGTATCATTTTATTGGATGTTTTTATTTTAAATGTGTGCGTCCTTGCATTAGTTATTTGTCTGATGAAGCAATCTGAAAATCGTGAAAGTGCTTACTTGGTTTTGTTAAACATTTCTACTGGTGCTGTGCTGAATCTCTGCATTATTTCTACCAATATAATTCATTTCTCTTTTACAAAACCTGCATTTATCTGTTTCTACGACATGCTCAATGGACTTTGTAAACCAATGTGTACATAGTCCACTATCCTGGGCCATCATTGTTAATCTTTTGTCTTTTGGTTTATGTTCACGTCTCCTTAACCATTACTGGGTCAGATCCTGATCAGTGAGTTTATTCCAGGAGTTTTCTGTACTTGCAACTATATTTGTCTCTTCCACATTTCTTACCTTCTCATCTGATCCTTCACCTTATATTCTTTCTTTTGTATTTTGACACATTCAGTTGCTGCCTGATTTTTGTCTACTTCTGGTTTGATTTCCATTCACACTTGACACTAGTATGCTTATGTTGAACTAAGAAGGAAAGTCATCTTAGACGTGTCCTCGTGTTTTAAAAATGTCACTGTGCCTGGATCTTGTGAGGTCAACAGATTATGTATGCATTCCTAGGATTGGAGATCTATACATGTAATCAATTTTAAGGAGCCCCATACCTCCTTCAGAAAGGTGAATATATAATTTTGGTATACACTGATTTTTATAAACCATTTGAGAAGAGCGAAGCATTTTTACTGTTTTCCTGTCCCAACTGATCCAATGCGTTTTGGGGCCAGTAAGTCACCCCAAAACTGTAAGAACAGGAAGAGCAAATTGTTTATAACTTGGACTTTGTTCCTAATTGTTAGGGCTGTTTTCAGTATTAATTTTAGTCTTCTAAAATATTCCTTAAGTTTTGTTTAAATTTGTTCATGTTTTATTGCTGATCCATCATCAATTCCCAAATATTTATACACTCACTCCTGCTCAAGTTCCTTTATGTCACATTTCTGTCCCAGACTGATATTTTCTTGGTGCTGCAGCTTTCCTGTTGTAAAGGTTGCTTTTGCACAGTTATCAAGTACTTGTCATTACGCAATATATGATATTAATAAAAATGTTAAAAAGAGTTAAGGGTTTGTGGCTGACAAAGTTTGCTGATGACTGCAAAATTGGTGATATAAACTCATCAGAGGGCATAAAGAAGGCCTGTCTCGAATAAATAACCGGTGTCAAAACCATAGAATTAAACTAAATGCCAATAAATGTATAATCATATCCTTTGGCAAGCATGACTTCCCTTGAAACTATCAAAATTACAAGACACCCCCAAAAATTGATCTTGTAGTTAAGTATCTGGGAGCCTGTGCCAACGGTGAACTATCCTTTGATCATCGTGTATCCAGTATTGTGAGGAAGGCCTTTTTCATTTCATAGCTTATATCTCAAGGTATTGTGTCCAGATCCAGGTCTGAGATCTTTCATCTGTACTTTGCACTCATTAGGTCTGTCGTGGAGTATGATGCCCCCTTTGTTTATGTACCTGTCCAAACAATTGTCACAGCTGGAACAACCACAATGCTTTCTCAGTAAAAATCAAGGGCCTACATCATAAAAACTATGCAGACTGTCTCTAAGAATTGTCCTTCTTCTCACTATCACACAGGCTAGTAAGTGGTGGCCTGTGCCTCGTGTATAGAGATTCAACAGTCCCTACTCTTCACATTTGCAAGTCCTATGGTATTGTTCATAGGCAAGTACTAGGCTTGCTGCCCTTGTGAGCCATTTTAAGCCTAGCTAATTTCCCTTTTTATGCTTGAATTAACCTATTCTATTTGGTTAGAGATTGGCCTTACCCATCCCATGGTCGATAATTATATATTACCTGTAATGATAATAACTACGGTCATACCATAGATAATCTGAGGGGTCCCATGAATGGAATAAAGCATTTAGGAGATGCCTAAGTCCATTAGTAGTACAGTGGGCAGTCCTGGGGTAAATATTATGTTTCTCATCCAGAGATCCAAGTTGTAGTTGAATATATGGACAAGGATGAGCTTTATTTTATGTGGATAGGGAATCTGTTTCAGAGCAGCGGTATCCTGTGCAAGATATACTTGTCCCTCCAAACCATTCTGTTGTTGCAGAAGAAGTTTAGATCCCCAGACTGAGTATTTCTGATGCCATTTGACTTGCTAATATGCAGTAAATCCATCAGTATTGGGTCGAATGATGCCTTGTATGCCAGGCACAGGTCATCTCTTAGCAGTCAGTAGGATACCAAGTATAGTGCCAGGGCTTTGAGTTGTCCAAGAAAGACGCATTGTTTAGGCTTGGATCCTTTTAGTAAGCTATGTCTGTGGGTGTTCAGTTGCTGCATGTGTCTGGACAGATGTTCTTCGTTTTCCATTGCTGCAGTCCTTACTATTGGGTATAGTCCGCGTCCAGTCGGCCCGAATACCAGAGTATAAGGCTGACGTCGGTCATGGCGCCTTAGACTGACGCCAGTACGACAGGGTACTAATGCGCATGACCGACGCCATATCCTCAGTCTTTTGCCGCATGGTCCGATGCAGAAGCAGTTTTGAGTGCAGGTTGGCGTTCTGAAATATTTCAAACCGGAGTTTCAGACCAAACAGAGTTGGGAACATTTTGGTTTTTCTTGCCTCAGTATTTTACCGGATGTCAGAAAAAGTGAATAACTGTATTTCTTGTGGGAAACAGATACCTCATAGGGATTACCATACCTTGTGTATACCTTGTTTAGGGCCTGAGCACGACGTTGTTGGTTGCCGCTCTTGTGCTAGGTTTAACAAACGCACTATTAAGAGGAGGTTAGACTGTGCCAGGTTAGTGTTTGGGAAGCATTATAAAATGCCGTCGGATGTTCCGGCTAAGAAGCGCAAGGACAAATCTGTGAAGTCTAGGGTTGATGAACCGGCAGTCCCGGACGTCGGTTCTTTAGAAGGCTCAGTGGAGCCAGAGGTTTTGCCAGGAGTTTCCATGGAGCTTCAGGCTTCAAGGAATTCAAATCTATCCTTACTTGGACGACTGCCTGATTCTGGCTCAAGAAAAGGAAGACCTTCTACAGCATCTGGAATATGTTATAGCAGTGCTAAGATGCCTAGGGTATTCTGTGAACGAAATAAAGTCCAGTCTAGTACCCTCTCAAGACATGTGCTTTCTGGGTGTGAGACTGAATACAGCAGCCCAGATGGCCTTTTTAACCCCGGACAAACAAAAGAGTCTGTCACTTTACTTCCATCAACTATCTCATCAGTCCGTGCTGACTGCAAGGACAGTCCTTCAAGCATTAGGGTTCATGGCATCTTGTATTCTGGTGCTTCCCAATGCCAAACTGCATATGAGGAAGCTACAATGGTATCTCAAAATGTATGGACACAGCACTGCCAGGATTTGGACACTGTCATTCAAATAATACCTTGCCTTCAAAAGAATTCTTGTGGTGGGCTCAGGAATGTCACCTAAACAAGGGACTCTCTGTGACCGGCCAGAGGCAAGTCAGATTTTAACGACAGATGCCTCGGATATTGCTTGGGAGCTCATTTAAATGGAAAGTGGATACAAGACAAGTGGCCTGCCAGACTACAGCATCTACATATCAACATGAAGGAGATGTTAGCAGTCCAGTTTGCATTACTGGCTTTCAAGGAGTTACTTCTTCCAGGGCAGGTGTTGATTCTAACAGACAACACAACTGTCATGTGGTACATCAACAAGCAAGGGGAACACATTCTTATCCTCTATGCAGGCAAGCAATGATTTTATGGGAGACTGCGCTAAGCTTGCAACTAACTCTTCAGGCAAGGTTTCTGCCAGGAGCACAGAACTCCTTAGCAGATGTGTTAAGCAGACAAATCATGGATCCCCACGAGTGGAAACTGGATCTTCATGTATTTCAGAAATTGACAGTGTCATGGGGAACTCCAGACATAGATCTGTTCGCTTCTCCACTAAACCACCAGCTGCCAAAGTATTGCACAAAGGGGTTTCATCACACAGCTTGGAAAGTGGATGCTCTGTCTTTCAGTTGGAAAACCTTCATGTGTATGCCTTTCCACCTCTGCCTCTTCTTCCAAAGGTACTATTAAAGGTCAGACAAGACAGGCCAAGGATGATTTTGATAGCTCCAGATTGGCCTCGCAACACTGGTACCCACTACTACGGAGTCTGGTAAAGAAGCCTCCATGGCCTTTACCTCTGATTCCTCATCTGTTATCTCAGAGGACGGTCATCTGCTCAATGTCAAGCTTCACTCTCTTCATCTAACAGCCTGGCATATTCTGTGTTGAAACACAGCAGGTCTCAACTTCCTCAACAGGTTTTAAATGTGATTATGGAAGCTAGAAGACCTAGTACAAGGAGAGTGTACGCAAGAAAAATGGAAGAGATTTTTATTTTGGAGTACAGCAAAGAATTTGGAGATTTCTGAGCCTAATTTGAGTGTGGCTCTTCAATATCTTACTGAGTTATTGGACAAAGGTTTGTCCTTCTCTTCTATTAAGATTCATGCTGCAGCAATTTCAGCTCACTATGATTGTGACCCACCTTTGTTTTCGCATCCTTTGTTCAAGCAGTTTCTTAGAGGGGCAAAGAATATAAGACCCCCAGAGCTCCTACTCCTGCTTGGGATCTCAATTTTGTGTTGGAAAAACTTACTCTACAACCTTTTGAGCCTGCAGCTACTGCTGAATTGAAATACTTGTCATGGAAGACTGCTTTTCTGTTGGCTATTACTTCTGCAAGAAGGGTGTCTGAGTTGCAGGCCCTTATGGCAGTAGAGCCCTTTGATTTTCCATAAGGATAGGGTATCATTACGTACTAATCCTTCCTTTATGCCTAAGGTGGTTTCTAGTGTGGCTTTAAACCAAACTATTCATTTGCCTACGTTTTATGCAGACCCTCAAAATAAAGGGGAAAAGATTTTGCACACTTTAGATGTACACAGGCAATTGCGTTATTATTTAAGCAGGACTAAGGAATTTAGACAGTCTCAGCAGTTGTTTGTTTCTTTTGCTTTGAGTTCACAGGGCAAGCCTGTGTCAAAACAGACTATTTCTAGGTGGATTGGCTTTTGCATTGCATTTTGTTATTCCCATCATGGCAAGGAGATTCCAGCTGGGATTAGGCCTCATTCCACTAGGGCTACTGCCACTTCAACAGCATCTCTGAGGGGGGTGGCAACTAAGGATATTTTGGAAGCAGCTACTTGGAGTTCAGTGCATACTTTCTCTAAGCATTATCACCTTCCTATTTACTCTAAGTCTAGAGCTGGTTTTGCCACAGCTGTTTTGCAAGGCATGTTGTCAGCTCCTACTTCTTTATGATTTGCCAGCCTCCCTTACCTCTGCTTTGGGATTCTACCGGACTGCAGCAATGGAAAACGAAGAACATAGTACAGTTTTGTACCTACCATAAATGTAGATGTTCGAGGATTCCATTGCTGCAGTCCAATTTACCCTCCCTCCTTCCCCTCTGTGTTTGGGGGTGATTGTGTAGGTGAGTTTACATGTTTTTATTTTTGTACATATACTTGTATATATATTGTACATGTTTTTGGGGCAGGTATTTTGGGCCTTGTCTTTTTAGGGTCTTCTGACATCTGGGGCAAGAAAAGACTGAGGATATGACGTCGGTCATGCGCATTAGTACCCTGACGTACTGACGTCAGTCTAAGGCGCCATGACCGACGTCAGCCTTATACTCTGGTATTCGGGCCGACTGGACGCGGACTATACCCAATAGTAAGGACTGCAGCAATGGACTCCTCGAACATCTACATTTATGGTAGGTACAAAACTGTACTTTGCATTCCAAAGGGGACAGCATACTCAATGATTTGCCTAATAAGAGCTAATTATAGGGGGACACTGACATCCCTAGATGTAAATACAATTAATTTGTTTCTTATGACAGTGCACACATGCTGGTCAAAAATTAGGCCATTGTCCATACAAGTTCCCATATCCTTATTGTGCCAATTTTTAGGGGTGTATTGTCATCGTGGTAGTTCCCTGGGGTAGATGACTTTGGAAAGGATACAATAATACATTTTCTGGCATTTAGTTTCAGTCCATGATTTTGGCATCAGTTATTTATTCAGGACAAACCTTCCTGCAGAGTGCTGAGGTTATTTTGGGATTCACTGACTGCTCCTAGCTTGCAGTCATCTACAAATATAGTCGGCCAGAGCCCTTTGACATTGGCTTTTAATTTAGAAAAGTAGATGTCAAATGAGAGAGGTCCCAGCACAGAACACTGGAGCATTCCACCAGTGGCTGGTTTCTTTGTGGAGGTAACTTCCCGTATTTTGATTTCCTGTGTCTTGTCTGTGAGTCAGTTGGCATTCCAATGGGTGATATAGGGGTTTATTCCCAAATTATTCAGCTTTTCTGCTATGCCTGAGTAGGGGATTGTGTCAAAAGCTGTGGCTAAGTTGAAGTATGCAGTGTCTGCTGTTCTGGTTTCATCCATTGCTTGGTGATCTTTTCAGAAAAATCTACCAGGTTGAGGAAGCTTTACCTACCCTTGGCGAATCCAAACTGATATGGGTCCAGTGCTTGGATGTTCCCCGTGTCTTTATTGATTAGTTCAATGGAAAGTCTTTCCTTGGCTTTGCATATGAAACGTCTCAGACTTCTAGGTCTGTAATTGCCTTTGCCCATTAGAGGTCCTCTGTTATGCAGGGAAATGACTGTAACACCCCGGTCCAGGGATCTCAAACTTTTTTTATAAAATAAGTAGAATATGTTGGAGGGACAGGTTTGTATTGCAGAGAATATCACTTCAATGGATCAGTCTTCCGTTCCACATAAAGCAAAGTACTTATCTTACTTTATTCAAATGTAATTTGGATCCTTGTTCTTCATGGATACAGGGAATGTAAACATATCATTGTTCGGCCAATGTCTGAATTATTCATAGGCAAAATGCAAGGGCTAAAAACTACCTTGGGAATGTAAGACAAGACTTCTTAAGATCATCACAGATCAGTGATCTAGTAAGCACCTATAAAACTATTGTTGTATTCCATAATTGGCCTAATATAGATTTTATATAAGGCAGCAAATTTATTTTCATCTCTGATAGATGTGTTTTTAACATTGCATCTAATTGCTGCACGGCTTTACTTTTAATGTAAAAAAAATGGAGATAAAGGTGACAGAGGAAATTATACGCAATTTTTAAACAGAATATTTAATGTAAGCGCTTTCTTCCAAACTACATATTTTGAACTTTGTCAGACAGTAAAAACAATAAACTAACTCTTGCAGATTTGAATACCCCTCTTCAACCATCACATTACCACAAACCATTACGTCATCCAGTACCTCACAAAATAGGAAATTAAATACAATAAATCATTCATAAAACCATTCCCAAAAAACAAAAACATATGTTCATCGTGTTACACTGCTGCAGTCATTCTACTTGGGGTTATCCTGCCATCAGGTGGTTCTGCAGTCGACCAGAGTTCCAAAGTCTTGGTCCGGCATCAGTTGCTGTCGCTTCTTCCCTGACGTCAGTGCGCTAGGGGTATATAAGATGCACCCAACGCCATTTTCTTCAGTCTGTCTTGCCGCGTGGTGCCCGAAGCAGAAGCAGTTCTCAAGTGCTGGTCGGCCGACTCCTGAGATTTTCGAAGTCAAATTTCAGATCCGAAGTCTTCAATAAAGCTAAGTACCCCATTGGGGAAACTTTTTTCTTGCCTCAGACCAATGTCAGAAAAAGTTAATAATTGTATTTCTTGTGGGAAGCAAATACCTCATAAGGACTTCCACTCTTACTGTATTCCATGCTTAGGCCCTGATCATGACATCACTAGTTGCCTGTTTTGTGCTAGATTTAACAAACGCACTATAAAAAGACGTTTTGATTTTGCTTTGCACTACTTTGGCCGAAGGTTCAATTGTACTATGCCGTCGGATCAACCGACGACCGAATACCGAAAAAACGCAAAGACAAGGATAAAGACAGGCATCCGAGGTACAAAACCGACGACGAAACCTCTTCTAGGCCAGTCGCCGGTTTGCCAGTTCTCAGTGAGGTGCTTTCGCAGCCCCTGACACCCACTACCTCAGAGCCACAGGCCGCCTCCGACTCCCACGTGGAGACAACTAGGCCTCTGGAAACTCAAGGTATTGGGCCTACGGAAACTAATCCCTCAGATGGGTCCGGAGCCGCTGAGCAGGCATCGGCTTCTGAGGGTGTTTTCAGACCTTCACAACTTACCATTAAAACAACAGCCAAGACAAAAGTACCATTAAAGACAAAAGAAACAAGTACAGCATTCTCCTGAACAGTCCTCCATGCCTAAGAAACGGATGCTTAAAATGACCGAAGACCTCATTACTCTAATCAGGGGTTCCCATCCCCCTCCTGAGAAAAGGCCTAGGCAAGATACAGACTATGATTCCTCTGATCAGGTTTCCATTTCCTCTGATTCCTCTTCAGACCAGGGATACTCTCTACCTCCCTATGAGGACTCTGATGCTGAAGAATCTATCCCTTCAGCCTCTCCTCCTGATGATTATTCTTTTGGGGAAACTTTACATACCATGAGGGAGCATTTCCATTGGGAAAGTCAGGATTACTCAGAATCCAAGAAAAGGCTCAGGGATTTCCTTTTATTACCTCAGCACTTGCCCCTGGCTATTCCGCCTGTGCTAGATATTGCGGATGATGTGTTCTCTGAATCCAGCTTATCTCCTGATTCTTTGCCCCCTGCACCAGCCAAGCCAGATAGGTATTACAGAGTCCCTGACTCTCACAAGTTTCTTTATAAAAACCCTTCTGCTGATCCAGAAACTATTTCCCAGGGTCCAAAAGGGGTGAAGGCTTCCATTGCAAAAAATCCAGTACCCTCTGACAGATTTCAGAGCTTTGGATAGATGGGGGAAGAAAGTATACACTTCTGCAACTTTAGCAGTAAGAGCTTCAAATTGCCAGTTTCACATGCTTAAGTACCAACAATATTTAATGGCTCAGTTAAAACAGAAAATGCTTGTAAGCTCAGAAGCTCCTGATTGTAAAGAAATGCAGGATTTATTGCATGCAGTTGAACAGGTGGGAAAACATACTCTACAATGTGGTTTTGATTCTTTAGAGGCCTCTTGTAGAGCCACAGTTACAGGTTCTGTGATTCGAAGACATGCTTGGTTAAAAGAACAGAGTTTACCTGATCATGTTAAGGCAAAATTATTGGATACCCCTTTACAGCATGATACCTTGTTTGGTGTTAAGGCAGAAGAGGTGTTAAAGAAAACGGAGGATAAAGCTAAATCAATGCAAACAGTCAAGGATTTCTTACAGGTACAGCCACCTTGATTTAGCAGAAACTGGCCAACAAAGAATTGGTCCTTTCCAGTGTCAGACAGGCCACAGAGAGGCAGATACAGACGCCCAAGAGGCAGATCTCAACCCCAAGGCTCAAACAGACAACGACAGTGGGGCACCTCAACCTCAAAAGGAGGTGAGGACGAGTCTCAACCTTACAGGAAACAGTCACAATGACTTTCCCCTTCGTACGCCAAGCACTTCCCTTTTGGAAGCCCCCTTAGGGGGAAAACTAGCACTTTTTTCTCAAAACTGGCAAACAATCACCCAAGACAAATGGGTTCTGAATACTGTGTCTCAAGGTTACAGGTTCCACTTCCATACTTTACCAAGGCTAAAAGGAATGCCAGACCTGCCACAAAATCAATGGGCAGAGGCACAAAAACAAATTTCAGCCCTCATGGACACGAGAGCTATTCAAAAAGTACCACAACAGGAACAAGGACAAGGATTTTACTTGAGACTCTTCCTGGTCCCCAGAAAGGACAAGGCCTGGAGGCCCATACTAGACCTTTCAATTCTAAATACTTACCTGGATATTCCGAAATTCAAAATGTTGACATTACAGCAGCTTCTACGCATGCTGGGCAAGAAGGCTTGGCTTTTTACTCTGGACCTCAAAGAGGCATACCTGCATGTCCCTATCAGACAAAATTGCAGAAATTACCTCAGATTCAAAGCTGGTACAATGCACTACCAATTCTCTGCACTGCCCTTTGGCTTATCTACTGCGCCCAGGGTCTTCACAAAGTGCCTGGCACCAGTAATTGCATTTTGCAGACAAAAAGGAATTCAAATATATCCATACCTGGACGACTGCCTCATTCAAGCACAGACAAAGGACATTCTTCTACAGCATCTGGCGTTTGTAAAAAGGTTGTTAATTTCTCTAGGGTACACAGTAAATGAAAAGAAGTCAAAACTAGTGCCCTCACAACAGATTATATTCCTGGGTGCCAGCTTAAATACAATGGCCCAGATGGCTTACCTCACGCCAGACAAACAAGTTCAACGAACTCAATATTTTCAATTACTGGCAAAAAAGTCCCATCTCCCTGCAAGAAAAATTCTGCAGGCCCTAGGATTCATAGCATCCTGCATACTACTAATACCATATGCCAGACTGCATATGAGGAAATTACAATGGTACCTAAAAAGTGTTTGGACTCAACACACTCACAGTTTAGAAGCAGTAATACCAATGATTCCCTGCCTACAACAGGAGTTTCGATGGTGGGCACAGGCATGTCACCTAAACAAGGGTCAGCCTTTTACCCTACCCACAGCAAGGCCGACTCTAACAACAGATGCCTCGGATTACGCTTGGGGAGCACACACAGCAGGAAAATGCATTCAGGGCAAGTGGACCACAGACCAGATGCATCTTCACATCAATCAAAAAGAGATGTTGGCTGTTCAGAATGCCCTAACAGC